>NC_092350.1:62464673-62484673 GCF_963676685.1 Mytilus edulis | reverse complement strand
AAAAACTGGAGTTGTCGTTCGTTTTACGTTGATAGGATAGATAGTACACAACCTACATTCAGTTGTAAGTGGAGGGTTAAAAAAAGGGGGGGGGGGCAAAAGGGGGTCTCGGGGAGATTTTTTTTTTTTTTTTATTAACGGAACAGAATGGTTAAAAAGGTTTTTTACAATATAAATCAATTGCTTTAAAAAAGCAATTGTAGGGGGTCTTTCCCCCTTTAAAATTAATTGAATGGGGGGGGGGGGGGTGGGGGTTTGTTTGTTTGTTTGTTTGTTTGTTTGTTTGTTTGTTTGTTTCTGTATGGGGTCTATATTATTGTTACCGGAGAAGTTTCATGTTTAGTTTGGAAAGTTTTTCTTTTATTTTAGGTACAGCGCGCGCGCCACATCACGTGACACGGGTTTATAATAACGAAAAGATAGTGTTTTTATTCCTTTTTAGGTGGGGACTTTGAACAGACAACATGTATAGAGACGGAATGCACACAATGTAATTTCTTTTGTCATTGTAGGAAATTGACATTTTGATGACAGATCACAAGCAGTGCATGATTTGGATTTATTTGATCCGGTGTAACTTTAAAACACATTTATTGATTATTTTCTGATAATGTACATTTTTCAGCACCTGTTTGTAACACAGATTAGTATTTCAATCTCGGAGCGGACATTTTATTGTAGGCTTTTACTGAAATTTACAGACCTAGCAAGCAATTTTTACGGCATTGCAATTTCTTTTCTCTAGGAAAAGCTTTGAGAGATATCTGCACCAAGTTTTTTTATAAACTTTTAGTACATGTATGCCCTGCTGACTGCAAATTTTGAGGTCGATTGTATTTGTAGTTTCAGAATACATGTGGATTTTTTTTTTCAGAAGTGACGCAAGAACAATATTAAATTTCAATTTTTCATGAAACATGATTGATTGATCATGATCATAATTGATCATGATTGATTGATTGATTGATTGATTGATTAGTTGGTTGGTTGGTTGGTTGGTTGGTAAAACACGTTGGATAGGGCCAATTGAAACAGCGAAAAAGAAACAAAAAAGATCTTGGACCCTATATTAAACACACGAGACGGAAACTTGATTGATTGATTGATTGATTGATTGATTGATTGATTGATTGGTTGGTTGGTTGGTTGGTTGGTTGGTTGGTTGGTTGGTTAAACACGTTGGATAGGGCCAATTGAAACAGCGAAAAAGAAACAAAGAAGATCTTGGACCCTATATTAAACACACGAGACGAGACGGAAACATGATTGATTGATCATGATTGATTGATTGATTGATTGATTGATTGATTGATTGATTGATTGATTGATTGATTGATTGATTGGTTGGTTGGTTGGTTGGTTGGTTGGTTGGTTGGTTGGTTGGTTAAACACGTTTGAAAGGGTCAATTGAAACAGCGAAAAAGAAACAAAGAAGATCTTGAACCCTATATTAAACACATGAGACGGAAACATGATTGATTGGTTGATTAATCATGATCATGATTGGTTGATTGATCATGATCATGATTTGTTGATTGATCATTATTGATTGATCATGATTGGTTGGTTGGCAAACACACATAAAATTCTTCAAGTCGTGCCCCAAATCACATATGTACATGACCTTGACCTTTGACCTTGTGACCTTTGTCAAGGTCATTGCTTCACAATGTCATTGCAAAAGACCCTATGGGTCAAGGACCTTTTGTTTAAGAGTTTTGCCTAATAATGGCTTTTTATAAACCATCAATGGGGGTTATGTCCCTTACATAATGGTAAAACTAATACAGTCATAATGTAACAAAGTTGCCCCTTGAAGTACTGAACATTTTTCACTGCTTAAATTTTCTGTATCTATAACCATTCAAGAATTATAGGGAAATCAAAGACATATGAAAATCTAAAATATGACCTTGACCTTTGACCTTGACCTAATTTTCTAAGTTAGGACCCAGGGGACTCAAATAAAAACATTCCAGGGTTATACGGTTAACGGTTAATGAGTTAAAAAAACATACCGACAAATTTATTCCGTAAAGGTACATAACTCCTATAAAATTTCTTCGAATCGCTTCGATCCAAATTAGCCAAAAATTCCTGAGGATGTAACGAACAATTTGTAAAAAGAATTTTGTCGCTTTCTTATTTTGTTACGAAGGAGATGCACACACATGACAAACAGTGAATAGGGAGATAACTCTTACAAAGAAAATGGTTCGGCTTAGCAGGGTGAAATTTAAAAGCGCATAAACTATGCGATACAATATGAAAAAAATCTAAGCGACATATTGCGAAACAAACATTTATCGCAAGAACAAAATTTGGCGGAAAAAAAAAAAAAATAATAATAATAATAATCAGAACAAATACAATAGGCTTTCCACAGAAAAGTGGAAAGACCTAATAATATGGAAAAAACTGGAGTTGTCGTTCGTTTTACGTTGATAGGATAGATAGTACACAACCTACATTCAGTTGTAAGTGGAGGGTTAAAAAAAGGGGGGGGGGGCAAAAGGGGGTCTCGGGGAGATTTTTTTTTTTTTTTTATTAACGGAACAGAATGGTTAAAAAGGTTTTTTACAATATAAATCAATTGCTTTAAAAAAGCAATTGTAGGGGGTCTTTCCCCCTTTAAAATTAATTGAATGGGGGGGGGGGGGGTGGGGGTTTGTTTGTTTGTTTGTTTGTTTGTTTGTTTGTTTGTTTGTTTCTGTATGGGGTCTATATTATTGTTACCGGAGAAGTTTCATGTTTAGTTTGGAAAGTTTTTCTTTTATTTTAGGTACAGCGCGCGCGCCACATCACGTGACACGGGTTTATAATAACGAAAAGATAGTGTTTTTATTCCTTTTTAGGTGGGGACTTTGAACAGACAACATGTATAGAGACGGAATGCACACAATGTAATTTCTTTTGTCATTGTAGGAAATTGACATTTTGATGACAGATCACAAGCAGTGCATGATTTGGATTTATTTGATCCGGTGTAACTTTAAAACACATTTATTGATTATTTTCTGATAATGTACATTTTTCAGCACCTGTTTGTAACACAGATTAGTATTTCAATCTCGGAGCGGACATTTTATTGTAGGCTTTTACTGAAATTTACAGACCTAGCAAGCAATTTTTACGGCATTGCAATTTCTTTTCTCTAGGAAAAGCTTTGAGAGATATCTGCACCAAGTTTTTTTATAAACTTTTAGTACATGTATGCCCTGCTGACTGCAAATTTTGAGGTCGATTGTATTTGTAGTTTCAGAATACATGTGGATTTTTTTTTTCAGAAGTGACGCAAGAACAATATTAAATTTCAATTTTTCATGAAACATGATTGATTGATCATGATCATAATTGATCATGATTGATTGATTGATTGATTGATTGATTAGTTGGTTGGTTGGTTGGTTGGTTGGTAAAACACGTTGGATAGGGCCAATTGAAACAGCGAAAAAGAAACAAAAAAGATCTTGGACCCTATATTAAACACACGAGACGGAAACTTGATTGATTGATTGATTGATTGATTGATTGATTGATTGATTGGTTGGTTGGTTGGTTGGTTGGTTGGTTGGTTGGTTGGTTAAACACGTTGGATAGGGCCAATTGAAACAGCGAAAAAGAAACAAAGAAGATCTTGGACCCTATATTAAACACACGAGACGAGACGGAAACATGATTGATTGATCATGATTGATTGATTGATTGATTGATTGATTGATTGATTGATTGATTGATTGATTGATTGATTGATTGGTTGGTTGGTTGGTTGGTTGGTTGGTTGGTTGGTTGGTTGGTTAAACACGTTTGAAAGGGTCAATTGAAACAGCGAAAAAGAAACAAAGAAGATCTTGAACCCTATATTAAACACATGAGACGGAAACATGATTGATTGGTTGATTAATCATGATCATGATTGGTTGATTGATCATGATCATGATTTGTTGATTGATCATTATTGATTGATCATGATTGGTTGGTTGGCAAACACACATAAAATTCTTCAAGTCGTGCCCCAAATCACATATGTACATGACCTTGACCTTTGACCTTGTGACCTTTGTCAAGGTCATTGCTTCACAATGTCATTGCAAAAGACCCTATGGGTCAAGGACCTTTTGTTTAAGAGTTTTGCCTAATAATGGCTTTTTATAAACCATCAATGGGGGTTATGTCCCTTACATAATGGTAAAACTAATACAGTCATAATGTAACAAAGTTGCCCCTTGAAGTACTGAACATTTTTCACTGCTTAAATTTTCTGTATCTATAACCATTCAAGAATTATAGGGAAATCAAAGACATATGAAAATCTAAAATATGACCTTGACCTTTGACCTTGACCTAATTTTCTAAGTTAGGACCCAGGGGACTCAAATAAAAACATTCCAGGGTTATACGGTTAACGGTTAATGAGTTAAAAAAACATACCGACAAATTTATTCCGTAAAGGTACATAACTCCTATAAAATTTCTTCGAATCGCTTCGATCCAAATTAGCCAAAAATTCCTGAGGATGTAACGAACAATTTGTAAAAAGAATTTTGTCGCTTTCTTATTTTGTTACGAAGGAGATGCACACACATGACAAACAGTGAATAGGGAGATAACTCTTACAAAGAAAATGGTTCGGCTTAGCAGGGTGAAATTTAAAAGCGCATAAACTATGCGATACAATATGAAAAAAATCTAAGCGACATATTGCGAAACAAACATTTATCGCAAGAACAAAATTTGGCGGAAAAAAAAAAAAAATAATAATAATAATAATCAGAACAAATACAATAGGCTTTCCACAGAAAAGTGGAAAGACCTAATAATATGGAAAAAACTGGAGTTGTCGTTCGTTTTACGTTGATAGGATAGATAGTACACAACCTACATTCAGTTGTAAGTGGAGGGTTAAAAAAAGGGGGGGGGGGGCAAAAGGGGGTCTCGGGGAGATTTTTTTTTTTTTTTTATTAACGGAACAGAATGGTTAAAAAGGTTTTTTACAATATAAATCAATTGCTTTAAAAAAGCAATTGTAGGGGGTCTTTCCCCCTTTAAAATTAATTGAATGGGGGGGGGGGGGGGGGTGGGGGTTTGTTTGTTTGTTTGTTTGTTTGTTTGTTTGTTTGTTTGTTTCTGTATGGGGTCTATATTATTGTTACCGGAGAAGTTTCATGTTTAGTTTGGAAAGTTTTTCTTTTATTTTAGGTACAGCGCGCGCGCCACATCACGTGACACGGGTTTATAATAACGAAAAGATAGTGTTTTTATTCCTTTTTAGGTGGGGACTTTGAACAGACAACATGTATAGAGACGGAATGCACACAATGTAATTTCTTTTGTCATTGTAGGAAATTGACATTTTGATGACAGATCACAAGCAGTGCATGATTTGGATTTATTTGATCCGGTGTAACTTTAAAACACATTTATTGATTATTTTCTGATAATGTACATTTTTCAGCACCTGTTTGTAACACAGATTAGTATTTCAATCTCGGAGCGGACATTTTATTGTAGGCTTTTACTGAAATTTACAGACCTAGCAAGCAATTTTTACGGCATTGCAATTTCTTTTCTCTAGGAAAAGCTTTGAGAGATATCTGCACCAAGTTTTTTTATAAACTTTTAGTACATGTATGCCCTGCTGACTGCAAATTTTGAGGTCGATTGTATTTGTAGTTTCAGAATACATGTGGATTTTTTTTTTCAGAAGTGACGCAAGAACAATATTAAATTTCAATTTTTCATGAAACATGATTGATTGATCATGATCATAATTGATCATGATTGATTGATTGATTGATTGATTGATTAGTTGGTTGGTTGGTTGGTTGGTTGGTAAAACACGTTGGATAGGGCCAATTGAAACAGCGAAAAAGAAACAAAAAAGATCTTGGACCCTATATTAAACACACGAGACGGAAACTTGATTGATTGATTGATTGATTGATTGATTGATTGATTGATTGGTTGGTTGGTTGGTTGGTTGGTTGGTTGGTTGGTTGGTTAAACACGTTGGATAGGGCCAATTGAAACAGCGAAAAAGAAACAAAGAAGATCTTGGACCCTATATTAAACACACGAGACGAGACGGAAACATGATTGATTGATCATGATTGATTGATTGATTGATTGATTGATTGATTGATTGATTGATTGATTGATTGATTGATTGATTGGTTGGTTGGTTGGTTGGTTGGTTGGTTGGTTGGTTGGTTGGTTAAACACGTTTGAAAGGGTCAATTGAAACAGCGAAAAAGAAACAAAGAAGATCTTGAACCCTATATTAAACACATGAGACGGAAACATGATTGATTGGTTGATTAATCATGATCATGATTGGTTGATTGATCATGATCATGATTTGTTGATTGATCATTATTGATTGATCATGATTGGTTGGTTGGCAAACACACATAAAATTCTTCAAGTCGTGCCCCAAATCACATATGTACATGACCTTGACCTTTGACCTTGTGACCTTTGTCAAGGTCATTGCTTCACAATGTCATTGCAAAAGACCCTATGGGTCAAGGACCTTTTGTTTAAGAGTTTTGCCTAATAATGGCTTTTTATAAACCATCAATGGGGGTTATGTCCCTTACATAATGGTAAAACTAATACAGTCATAATGTAACAAAGTTGCCCCTTGAAGTACTGAACATTTTTCACTGCTTAAATTTTCTGTATCTATAACCATTCAAGAATTATAGGGAAATCAAAGACATATGAAAATCTAAAATATGACCTTGACCTTTGACCTTGACCTAATTTTCTAAGTTAGGACCCAGGGGACTCAAATAAAAACATTCCAGGGTTATACGGTTAACGGTTAATGAGTTAAAAAAACATACCGACAAATTTATTCCGTAAAGGTACATAACTCCTATAAAATTTCTTCGAATCGCTTCGATCCAAATTAGCCAAAAATTCCTGAGGATGTAACGAACAATTTGTAAAAAGAATTTTGTCGCTTTCTTATTTTGTTACGAAGGAGATGCACACACATGACAAACAGTGAATAGGGAGATAACTCTTACAAAGAAAATGGTTCGGCTTAGCAGGGTGAAATTTAAAAGCGCATAAACTATGCGATACAATATGAAAAAAATCTAAGCGACATATTGCGAAACAAACATTTATCGCAAGAACAAAATTTGGCGGAAAAAAAAAAAAAATAATAATAATAATAATCAGAACAAATACAATAGGCTTTCCACAGAAAAGTGGAAAGACCTAATAATATGGAAAAAACTGGAGTTGTCGTTCGTTTTACGTTGATAGGATAGATAGTACACAACCTACATTCAGTTGTAAGTGGAGGGTTAAAAAAAGGGGGGGGGGGGCAAAAGGGGGTCTCGGGGAGATTTTTTTTTTTTTTTTATTAACGGAACAGAATGGTTAAAAAGGTTTTTTACAATATAAATCAATTGCTTTAAAAAAGCAATTGTAGGGGGTCTTTCCCCCTTTAAAATTAATTGAATGGGGGGGGGGGGGGGGTGGGGGTTTGTTTGTTTGTTTGTTTGTTTGTTTGTTTGTTTGTTTGTTTCTGTATGGGGTCTATATTATTGTTACCGGAGAAGTTTCATGTTTAGTTTGGAAAGTTTTTCTTTTATTTTAGGTACAGCGCGCGCGCCACATCACGTGACACGGGTTTATAATAACGAAAAGATAGTGTTTTTATTCCTTTTTAGGTGGGGACTTTGAACAGACAACATGTATAGAGACGGAATGCACACAATGTAATTTCTTTTGTCATTGTAGGAAATTGACATTTTGATGACAGATCACAAGCAGTGCATGATTTGGATTTATTTGATCCGGTGTAACTTTAAAACACATTTATTGATTATTTTCTGATAATGTACATTTTTCAGCACCTGTTTGTAACACAGATTAGTATTTCAATCTCGGAGCGGACATTTTATTGTAGGCTTTTACTGAAATTTACAGACCTAGCAAGCAATTTTTACGGCATTGCAATTTCTTTTCTCTAGGAAAAGCTTTGAGAGATATCTGCACCAAGTTTTTTTATAAACTTTTAGTACATGTATGCCCTGCTGACTGCAAATTTTGAGGTCGATTGTATTTGTAGTTTCAGAATACATGTGGATTTTTTTTTTCAGAAGTGACGCAAGAACAATATTAAATTTCAATTTTTCATGAAACATGATTGATTGATCATGATCATAATTGATCATGATTGATTGATTGATTGATTGATTGATTAGTTGGTTGGTTGGTTGGTTGGTTGGTAAAACACGTTGGATAGGGCCAATTGAAACAGCGAAAAAGAAACAAAAAAGATCTTGGACCCTATATTAAACACACGAGACGGAAACTTGATTGATTGATTGATTGATTGATTGATTGATTGATTGATTGGTTGGTTGGTTGGTTGGTTGGTTGGTTGGTTGGTTGGTTAAACACGTTGGATAGGGCCAATTGAAACAGCGAAAAAGAAACAAAGAAGATCTTGGACCCTATATTAAACACACGAGACGAGACGGAAACATGATTGATTGATCATGATTGATTGATTGATTGATTGATTGATTGATTGATTGATTGATTGATTGATTGATTGATTGATTGGTTGGTTGGTTGGTTGGTTGGTTGGTTGGTTGGTTGGTTGGTTAAACACGTTTGAAAGGGTCAATTGAAACAGCGAAAAAGAAACAAAGAAGATCTTGAACCCTATATTAAACACATGAGACGGAAACATGATTGATTGGTTGATTAATCATGATCATGATTGGTTGATTGATCATGATCATGATTTGTTGATTGATCATTATTGATTGATCATGATTGGTTGGTTGGCAAACACACATAAAATTCTTCAAGTCGTGCCCCAAATCACATATGTACATGACCTTGACCTTTGACCTTGTGACCTTTGTCAAGGTCATTGCTTCACAATGTCATTGCAAAAGACCCTATGGGTCAAGGACCTTTTGTTTAAGAGTTTTGCCTAATAATGGCTTTTTATAAACCATCAATGGGGGTTATGTCCCTTACATAATGGTAAAACTAATACAGTCATAATGTAACAAAGTTGCCCCTTGAAGTACTGAACATTTTTCACTGCTTAAATTTTCTGTATCTATAACCATTCAAGAATTATAGGGAAATCAAAGACATATGAAAATCTAAAATATGACCTTGACCTTTGACCTTGACCTAATTTTCTAAGTTAGGACCCAGGGGACTCAAATAAAAACATTCCAGGGTTATACGGTTAACGGTTAATGAGTTAAAAAAACATACCGACAAATTTATTCCGTAAAGGTACATAACTCCTATAAAATTTCTTCGAATCGCTTCGATCCAAATTAGCCAAAAATTCCTGAGGATGTAACGAACAATTTGTAAAAAGAATTTTGTCGCTTTCTTATTTTGTTACGAAGGAGATGCACACACATGACAAACAGTGAATAGGGAGATAACTCTTACAAAGAAAATGGTTCGGCTTAGCAGGGTGAAATTTAAAAGCGCATAAACTATGCGATACAATATGAAAAAAATCTAAGCGACATATTGCGAAACAAACATTTATCGCAAGAACAAAATTTGGCGGAAAAAAAAAAAAAATAATAATAATAATAATCAGAACAAATACAATAGGCTTTCCACAGAAAAGTGGAAAGACCTAATAATATGGAAAAAACTGGAGTTGTCGTTCGTTTTACGTTGATAGGATAGATAGTACACAACCTACATTCAGTTGTAAGTGGAGGGTTAAAAAAAGGGGGGGGGGGCAAAAGGGGGTCTCGGGGAGATTTTTTTTTTTTTTTTATTAACGGAACAGAATGGTTAAAAAGGTTTTTTACAATATAAATCAATTGCTTTAAAAAAGCAATTGTAGGGGGTCTTTCCCCCTTTAAAATTAATTGAATGGGGGGGGGGGGGGTGGGGGTTTGTTTGTTTGTTTGTTTGTTTGTTTGTTTGTTTGTTTGTTTCTGTATGGGGTCTATATTATTGTTACCGGAGAAGTTTCATGTTTAGTTTGGAAAGTTTTTCTTTTATTTTAGGTACAGCGCGCGCGCCACATCACGTGACACGGGTTTATAATAACGAAAAGATAGTGTTTTTATTCCTTTTTAGGTGGGGACTTTGAACAGACAACATGTATAGAGACGGAATGCACACAATGTAATTTCTTTTGTCATTGTAGGAAATTGACATTTTGATGACAGATCACAAGCAGTGCATGATTTGGATTTATTTGATCCGGTGTAACTTTAAAACACATTTATTGATTATTTTCTGATAATGTACATTTTTCAGCACCTGTTTGTAACACAGATTAGTATTTCAATCTCGGAGCGGACATTTTATTGTAGGCTTTTACTGAAATTTACAGACCTAGCAAGCAATTTTTACGGCATTGCAATTTCTTTTCTCTAGGAAAAGCTTTGAGAGATATCTGCACCAAGTTTTTTTATAAACTTTTAGTACATGTATGCCCTGCTGACTGCAAATTTTGAGGTCGATTGTATTTGTAGTTTCAGAATACATGTGGATTTTTTTTTTCAGAAGTGACGCAAGAACAATATTAAATTTCAATTTTTCATGAAACATGATTGATTGATCATGATCATAATTGATCATGATTGATTGATTGATTGATTGATTGATTAGTTGGTTGGTTGGTTGGTTGGTTGGTAAAACACGTTGGATAGGGCCAATTGAAACAGCGAAAAAGAAACAAAAAAGATCTTGGACCCTATATTAAACACACGAGACGGAAACTTGATTGATTGATTGATTGATTGATTGATTGATTGATTGATTGGTTGGTTGGTTGGTTGGTTGGTTGGTTGGTTGGTTGGTTAAACACGTTGGATAGGGCCAATTGAAACAGCGAAAAAGAAACAAAGAAGATCTTGGACCCTATATTAAACACACGAGACGAGACGGAAACATGATTGATTGATCATGATTGATTGATTGATTGATTGATTGATTGATTGATTGATTGATTGATTGATTGATTGATTGATTGGTTGGTTGGTTGGTTGGTTGGTTGGTTGGTTGGTTGGTTGGTTAAACACGTTTGAAAGGGTCAATTGAAACAGCGAAAAAGAAACAAAGAAGATCTTGAACCCTATATTAAACACATGAGACGGAAACATGATTGATTGGTTGATTAATCATGATCATGATTGGTTGATTGATCATGATCATGATTTGTTGATTGATCATTATTGATTGATCATGATTGGTTGGTTGGCAAACACACATAAAATTCTTCAAGTCGTGCCCCAAATCACATATGTACATGACCTTGACCTTTGACCTTGTGACCTTTGTCAAGGTCATTGCTTCACAATGTCATTGCAAAAGACCCTATGGGTCAAGGACCTTTTGTTTAAGAGTTTTGCCTAATAATGGCTTTTTATAAACCATCAATGGGGGTTATGTCCCTTACATAATGGTAAAACTAATACAGTCATAATGTAACAAAGTTGCCCCTTGAAGTACTGAACATTTTTCACTGCTTAAATTTTCTGTATCTATAACCATTCAAGAATTATAGGGAAATCAAAGACATATGAAAATCTAAAATATGACCTTGACCTTTGACCTTGACCTAATTTTCTAAGTTAGGACCCAGGGGACTCAAATAAAAACATTCCAGGGTTATACGGTTAACGGTTAATGAGTTAAAAAAACATACCGACAAATTTATTCCGTAAAGGTACATAACTCCTATAAAATTTCTTCGAATCGCTTCGATCCAAATTAGCCAAAAATTCCTGAGGATGTAACGAACAATTTGTAAAAAGAATTTTGTCGCTTTCTTATTTTGTTACGAAGGAGATGCACACACATGACAAACAGTGAATAGGGAGATAACTCTTACAAAGAAAATGGTTCGGCTTAGCAGGGTGAAATTTAAAAGCGCATAAACTATGCGATACAATATGAAAAAAATCTAAGCGACATATTGCGAAACAAACATTTATCGCAAGAACAAAATTTGGCGGAAAAAAAAAAAAAATAATAATAATAATAATCAGAACAAATACAATAGGCTTTCCACAGAAAAGTGGAAAGACCTAATAATATGGAAAAAACTGGAGTTGTCGTTCGTTTTACGTTGATAGGATAGATAGTACACAACCTACATTCAGTTGTAAGTGGAGGGTTAAAAAAAGGGGGGGGGGGGCAAAAGGGGGTCTCGGGGAGATTTTTTTTTTTTTTTTATTAACGGAACAGAATGGTTAAAAAGGTTTTTTACAATATAAATCAATTGCTTTAAAAAAGCAATTGTAGGGGGTCTTTCCCCCTTTAAAATTAATTGAATGGGGGGGGGGGGGGGGGTGGGGGTTTGTTTGTTTGTTTGTTTGTTTGTTTGTTTGTTTGTTTGTTTCTGTATGGGGTCTATATTATTGTTACCGGAGAAGTTTCATGTTTAGTTTGGAAAGTTTTTCTTTTATTTTAGGTACAGCGCGCGCGCCACATCACGTGACACGGGTTTATAATAACGAAAAGATAGTGTTTTTATTCCTTTTTAGGTGGGGACTTTGAACAGACAACATGTATAGAGACGGAATGCACACAATGTAATTTCTTTTGTCATTGTAGGAAATTGACATTTTGATGACAGATCACAAGCAGTGCATGATTTGGATTTATTTGATCCGGTGTAACTTTAAAACACATTTATTGATTATTTTCTGATAATGTACATTTTTCAGCACCTGTTTGTAACACAGATTAGTATTTCAATCTCGGAGCGGACATTTTATTGTAGGCTTTTACTGAAATTTACAGACCTAGCAAGCAATTTTTACGGCATTGCAATTTCTTTTCTCTAGGAAAAGCTTTGAGAGATATCTGCACCAAGTTTTTTTATAAACTTTTAGTACATGTATGCCCTGCTGACTGCAAATTTTGAGGTCGATTGTATTTGTAGTTTCAGAATACATGTGGATTTTTTTTTTCAGAAGTGACGCAAGAACAATATTAAATTTCAATTTTTCATGAAACATGATTGATTGATCATGATCATAATTGATCATGATTGATTGATTGATTGATTGATTGATTAGTTGGTTGGTTGGTTGGTTGGTTGGTAAAACACGTTGGATAGGGCCAATTGAAACAGCGAAAAAGAAACAAAAAAGATCTTGGACCCTATATTAAACACACGAGACGGAAACTTGATTGATTGATTGATTGATTGATTGATTGATTGATTGATTGGTTGGTTGGTTGGTTGGTTGGTTGGTTGGTTGGTTGGTTAAACACGTTGGATAGGGCCAATTGAAACAGCGAAAAAGAAACAAAGAAGATCTTGGACCCTATATTAAACACACGAGACGAGACGGAAACATGATTGATTGATCATGATTGATTGATTGATTGATTGATTGATTGATTGATTGATTGATTGATTGATTGATTGATTGGTTGGTTGGTTGGTTGGTTGGTTGGTTGGTTGGTTGGTTGGTTAAACACGTTTGAAAGGGTCAATTGAAACAGCGAAAAAGAAACAAAGAAGATCTTGAACCCTATATTAAACACATGAGACGGAAACATGATTGATTGGTTGATTAATCATGATCATGATTGGTTGATTGATCATGATCATGATTTGTTGATTGATCATTATTGATTGATCATGATTGGTTGGTTGGCAAACACACATAAAATTCTTCAAGTCGTGCCCCAAATCACATATGTACATGACCTTGACCTTTGACCTTGTGACCTTTGTCAAGGTCATTGCTTCACAATGTCATTGCAAAAGACCCTATGGGTCAAGGACCTTTTGTTTAAGAGTTTTGCCTAATAATGGCTTTTTATAAACCATCAATGGGGGTTATGTCCCTTACATAATGGTAAAACTAATACAGTCATAATGTAACAAAGTTGCCCCTTGAAGTACTGAACATTTTTCACTGCTTAAATTTTCTGTATCTATAACCATTCAAGAATTATAGGGAAATCAAAGACATATGAAAATCTAAAATATGACCTTGACCTTTGACCTTGACCTAATTTTCTAAGTTAGGACCCAGGGGACTCAAATAAAAACATTCCAGGGTTATACGGTTAACGGTTAATGAGTTAAAAAAACATACCGACAAATTTATTCCGTAAAGGTACATAACTCCTATAAAATTTCTTCGAATCGCTTCGATCCAAATTAGCCAAAAATTCCTGAGGATGTAACGAACAATTTGTAAAAAGAATTTTGTCGCTTTCTTATTTTGTTACGAAGGAGATGCACACACATGACAAACAGTGAATAGGGAGATAACTCTTACAAAGAAAATGGTTCGGCTTAGCAGGGTGAAATTTAAAAGCGCATAAACTATGCGATACAATATGAAAAAAATCTAAGCGACATATTGCGAAACAAACATTTATCGCAAGAACAAAATTTGGCGGAAAAAAAAAAAAAATAATAATAATAATAATCAGAACAAATACAATAGGCTTTCCACAGAAAAGTGGAAAGACCTAATAATATGGAAAAAACTGGAGTTGTCGTTCGTTTTACGTTGATAGGATAGATAGTACACAACCTACATTCAGTTGTAAGTGGAGGGTTAAAAAAAGGGGGGGGGGGGCAAAAGGGGGTCTCGGGGAGATTTTTTTTTTTTTTTTATTAACGGAACAGAATGGTTAAAAAGGTTTTTTACAATATAAATCAATTGCTTTAAAAAAGCAATTGTAGGGGGTCTTTCCCCCTTTAAAATTAATTGAATGGGGGGGGGGGGGGGGGTGGGGGTTTGTTTGTTTGTTTGTTTGTTTGTTTGTTTGTTTGTTTGTTTCTGTATGGGGTCTATATTATTGTTACCGGAGAAGTTTCATGTTTAGTTTGGAAAGTTTTTCTTTTATTTTAGGTACAGCGCGCGCGCCACATCACGTGACACGGGTTTATAATAACGAAAAGATAGTGTTTTTATTCCTTTTTAGGTGGGGACTTTGAACAGACAACATGTATAGAGACGGAATGCACACAATGTAATTTCTTTTGTCATTGTAGGAAATTGACATTTTGATGACAGATCACAAGCAGTGCATGATTTGGATTTATTTGATCCGGTGTAACTTTAAAACACATTTATTGATTATTTTCTGATAATGTACATTTTTCAGCACCTGTTTGTAACACAGATTAGTATTTCAATCTCGGAGCGGACATTTTATTGTAGGCTTTTACTGAAATTTACAGACCTAGCAAGCAATTTTTACGGCATTGCAATTTCTTTTCTCTAGGAAAAGCTTTGAGAGATATCTGCACCAAGTTTTTTTATAAACTTTTAGTACATGTATGCCCTGCTGACTGCAAATTTTGAGGTCGATTGTATTTGTAGTTTCAGAATACATGTGGATTTTTTTTTTCAGAAGTGACGCAAGAACAATATTAAATTTCAATTTTTCATGAAACATGATTGATTGATCATGATCATAATTGATCATGATTGATTGATTGATTGATTGATTGATTAGTTGGTTGGTTGGTTGGTTGGTTGGTAAAACACGTTGGATAGGGCCAATTGAAACAGCGAAAAAGAAACAAAAAAGATCTTGGACCCTATATTAAACACACGAGACGGAAACTTGATTGATTGATTGATTGATTGATTGATTGATTGATTGATTGGTTGGTTGGTTGGTTGGTTGGTTGGTTGGTTGGTTGGTTAAACACGTTGGATAGGGCCAATTGAAACAGCGAAAAAGAAACAAAGAAGATCTTGGACCCTATATTAAACACACGAGACGAGACGGAAACATGATTGATTGATCATGATTGATTGATTGATTGATTGATTGATTGATTGATTGATTGATTGATTGATTGATTGATTGATTGGTTGGTTGGTTGGTTGGTTGGTTGGTTGGTTGGTTGGTTGGTTAAACACGTTTGAAAGGGTCAATTGAAACAGCGAAAAAGAAACAAAGAAGATCTTGAACCCTATATTAAACACATGAGACGGAAACATGATTGATTGGTTGATTAATCATGATCATGATTGGTTGATTGATCATGATCATGATTTGTTGATTGATCATTATTGATTGATCATGATTGGTTGGTTGGCAAACACACATAAAATTCTTCAAGTCGTGCCCCAAATCACATATGTACATGACCTTGACCTTTGACCTTGTGACCTTTGTCAAGGTCATTGCTTCACAATGTCATTGCAAAAGACCCTATGGGTCAAGGACCTTTTGTTTAAGAGTTTTGCCTAATAATGGCTTTTTATAAACCATCAATGGGGGTTATGTCCCTTACATAATGGTAAAACTAATACAGTCATAATGTAACAAAGTTGCCCCTTGAAGTACTGAACATTTTTCACTGCTTAAATTTTCTGTATCTATAACCATTCAAGAATTATAGGGAAATCAAAGACATATGAAAATCTAAAATATGACCTTGACCTTTGACCTTGACCTAATTTTCTAAGTTAGGACCCAGGGGACTCAAATAAAAACATTCCAGGGTTATACGGTTAACGGTTAATGAGTTAAAAAAACATACCGACAAATTTATTCCGTAAAGGTACATAACTCCTATAAAATTTCTTCGAATCGCTTCGATCCAAATTAGCCAAAAATTCCTGAGGATGTAACGAACAATTTGTAAAAAGAATTTTGTCGCTTTCTTATTTTGTTACGAAGGAGATGCACACACATGACAAACAGTGAATAGGGAGATAACTCTTACAAAGAAAATGGTTCGGCTTAGCAGGGTGAAATTTAAAAGCGCATAAACTATGCGATACAATATGAAAAAAATCTAAGCGACATATTGCGAAACAAACATTTATCGCAAGAACAAAATTTGGCGGAAAAAAAAAAAAAATAATAATAATAATAATCAGAACAAATACAATAGGCTTTCCACAGAAAAGTGGAAAGACCTAATAATATGGAAAAAACTGGAGTTGTCGTTCGTTTTACGTTGATAGGATAGATAGTACACAACCTACATTCAGTTGTAAGTGGAGGGTTAAAAAAAGGGGGGGGGGGGCAAAAGGGGGTCTCGGGGAGATTTTTTTTTTTTTTTTATTAACGGAACAGAATGGTTAAAAAGGTTTTTTACAATATAAATCAATTGCTTTAAAAAAGCAATTGTAGGGGGTCTTTCCCCCTTTAAAATTAATTGAATGGGGGGGGGGGGGGGTGGGGGTTTGTTTGTTTGTTTGTTTGTTTGTTTGTTTGTTTGTTTGTTTCTGTATGGGGTCTATATTATTGTTACCGGAGAAGTTTCATGTTTAGTTTGGAAAGTTTTTCTTTTATTTTAGGTACAGCGCGCGCGCCACATCACGTGACACGGGTTTATAATAACGAAAAGATAGTGTTTTTATTCCTTTTTAGGTGGGGACTTTGAACAGACAACATGTATAGAGACGGAATGCACACAATGTAATTTCTTTTGTCATTGTAGGAAATTGACATTTTGATGACAGATCACAAGCAGTGCATGATTTGGATTTATTTGATCCGGTGTAACTTTAAAACACATTTATTGATTATTTTCTGATAATGTACATTTTTCAGCACCTGTTTGTAACACAGATTAGTATTTCAATCTCGGAGCGGACATTTTATTGTAGGCTTTTACTGAAATTTACAGACCTAGCAAGCAATTTTTACGGCATTGCAATTTCTTTTCTCTAGGAAAAGCTTTGAGAGATATCTGCACCAAGTTTTTTTATAAACTTTTAGTACATGTATGCCCTGCTGACTGCAAATTTTGAGGTCGATTGTATTTGTAGTTTCAGAATACATGTGGATTTTTTTTTTCAGAAGTGACGCAAGAACAATATTAAATTTCAATTTTTCATGAAACATGATTGATTGATCATGATCATAATTGATCATGATTGATTGATTGATTGATTGATTGATTAGTTGGTTGGTTGGTTGGTTGGTTGGTAAAACACGTTGGATAGGGCCAATTGAAACAGCGAAAAAGAAACAAAAAAGATCTTGGACCCTATATTAAACACACGAGACGGAAACTTGATTGATTGATTGATTGATTGATTGATTGATTGATTGATTGGTTGGTTGGTTGGTTGGTTGGTTGGTTGGTTGGTTGGTTAAACACGTTGGATAGGGCCAATTGAAACAGCGAAAAAGAAACAAAGAAGATCTTGGACCCTATATTAAACACACGAGACGAGACGGAAACATGATTGATTGATCATGATTGATTGATTGATTGATTGATTGATTGATTGATTGATTGATTGATTGATTGATTGATTGATTGGTTGGTTGGTTGGTTGGTTGGTTGGTTGGTTGGTTGGTTGGTTAAACACGTTTGAAAGGGTCAATTGAAACAGCGAAAAAGAAACAAAGAAGATCTTGAACCCTATATTAAACACATGAGACGGAAACATGATTGATTGGTTGATTAATCATGATCATGATTGGTTGATTGATCATGATCATGATTTGTTGATTGATCATTATTGATTGATCATGATTGGTTGGTTGGCAAACACACATAAAATTCTTCAAGTCGTGCCCCAAATCACATATGTACATGACCTTGACCTTTGACCTTGTGACCTTTGTCAAGGTCATTGCTTCACAATGTCATTGCAAAAGACCCTATGGGTCAAGGACCTTTTGTTTAAGAGTTTTGCCTAATAATGGCTTTTTATAAACCATCAATGGGGGTTATGTCCCTTACATAATGGTAAAACTAATACAGTCATAATGTAACAAAGTTGCCCCTTGAAGTACTGAACATTTTTCACTGCTTAAATTTTCTGTATCTATAACCATTCAAGAATTATAGGGAAATCAAAGACATATGAAAATCTAAAATATGACCTTGACCTTTGACCTTGACCTAATTTTCTAAGTTAGGACCCAGGGGACTCAAATAAAAACATTCCAGGGTTATACGGTTAACGGTTAATGAGTTAAAAAAACATACCGACAAATTTATTCCGTAAAGGTACATAACTCCTATAAAATTTCTTCGAATCGCTTCGATCCAAATTAGCCAAAAATTCCTGAGGATGTAACGAACAATTTGTAAAAAGAATTTTGTCGCTTTCTTATTTTGTTACGAAGGAGATGCACACACATGACAAACAGTGAATAGGGAGATAACTCTTACAAAGAAAATGGTTCGGCTTAGCAGGGTGAAATTTAAAAGCGCATAAACTATGCGATACAATATGAAAAAAATCTAAGCGACATATTGCGAAACAAACATTTATCGCAAGAACAAAATTTGGCGGAAAAAAAAAAAAAATAATAATAATAATAATCAGAACAAATACAATAGGCTTTCCACAGAAAAGTGGAAAGACCTAATAATATGGAAAAAACTGGAGTTGTCGTTCGTTTTACGTTGATAGGATAGATAGTACACAACCTACATTCAGTTGTAAGTGGAGGGTTAAAAAAAGGGGGGGGGGGGCAAAAGGGGGTCTCGGGGAGATTTTTTTTTTTTTTTTATTAACGGAACAGAATGGTTAAAAAGGTTTTTTACAATATAAATCAATTGCTTTAAAAAAGCAATTGTAGGGGGTCTTTCCCCCTTTAAAATTAATTGAATGGGGGGGGGGGGGGGTGGGGGTTTGTTGTTTGTTGTTTGTTTGTTTGTTTGTTTGTTTGTTTGTTTCTGTATGGGGTCTATATTATTGTTACCGGAGAAGTTTCATGTTTAGTTTGGAAAGTTTTTCTTTTATTTTAGGTACAGCGCGCGCGCCACATCACGTGACACGGGTTTATAATAACGAAAAGATAGTGTTTTTATTCCTTTTTAGGTGGGGACTTTGAACAGACAACATGTATAGAGACGGAATGCACACAATGTAATTTCTTTTGTCATTGTAGGAAATTGACATTTTGATGACAGATCACAAGCAGTGCATGATTTGGATTTATTTGATCGGTGTAACTTTAAAACACATTTATTGATTATTTTCTGATAATGTACATTTTTCAGCACCTGTTTGTAACACAGATTAGTATTTCAATCTCGGAGCGGACATTTTATTGTA